>NW_022990841.1:0-26426 GCF_902827175.1 Gymnodraco acuticeps
TTATATTGTGTTCACTGAAACTCTAAAGCCGGTTTATTCTATTTTGAGATGTTTGTATTTGAGAATTTTTTATTTCTACTCTTAATCTCTAAGTATGTGCAATGCCTTGTTTATGCTGCAGCAACAAAGTGTTTCCCTATTTGGGATCAATAAAGTGCATCTCATCTTATGTATACATGGGGGGGCTGCGGCTGTACATTAGTGTATGTGTAGTACAGTCCAGGTATTATTGAACATGGTCATTTTGGCCTTCATATTTATACGTCTACAACTGAAAACCATAATATCAAGCTTAAAACCAAGGCCTTATTATTGTATATGTATTAATATAACTTGACATTGTGATTTCTCTTTACCTCTTTTGGCTCTGAACCCACTTTGTGTATGAAACGTGCTTCCACATTGAAACGTCTGTACAAACTGCGGGTCACCAGTCCAAATGTTCAGGAACATTTATTCAACAACAGCAAATCAGATCAGTGATCCACTTGTTTTCTTCCAGACACACATTTACCATGCTACAACAGAAACGGTAAGGGTTTATACTTTATATGGACGAGTGTATGTACAAGCGACCTTAACCATTAACCTTGCTAAAATTCAATGGTCACATTACAACACCATACCAGTTAATAAAATCATATCCATCATCGAGTATGAAATAAATAAAACTCCAAAAGAAATGCATCATATAACCATTTCACTATAGTTACACTTTATATAGTATGTCGTCTTTTATGGAGTCAATTCCTGATTTTTTTTTAAACACACAGTGCATTCAACTGAGAACATTTACAGTAGCATCTTTCAGTATCTCAATGAAAAAGCCATGACGGGAACATCTATGTTTCATCGAGGGTAAGGGGAAACATCGCACGGGGCAGAGGTCACATCCATACCGTTAAGAGCAGAGGGTGGCGACAGGAGCGCACCAATTGTAAACCATTGAAACACATTATTAGCATTTATGAAAACGGACAAGATGTTCATGGCAAAGTGTGCGATGCAGATTCAGTGGTATGAAAAATCTCTTCTTCTTTTAAACGTGGAGCTGCCTGTAAGCACTGATATGCCGACGAGCTTCTTACTCTACAAAACATAGTCAACAATGATAAAACGATCACAGCTTCAGACTTCAGTTCAAAACACGAGGACGAGAAACATGATCTGATTTATGCACGACATAAAAAACAGTCAGGTCAGTGGGGCTGCACCAGATTGAACTCAGACACTTAGAAGCTTCTAATCAAGCGTTTAATGTTCCTTACTGTGTGTTTATGACTCCTAAGTACATGTAGGAGTGTATGTGACACCTGCTTGGCAACACACCAACTTCAGATATTAAATGACGTCCATTTAAGAAAGTCTTTCATATTAATTTGTTTTGAATACATGTTCTCTATTCTTGCCTCCCTCGTGTGCAGAAAGCTGGGTTTGAAAGCAGTCAAAAGGTTGTTTTTGAGATAAAATGCCCAAAAATATGGATTAAATCTGACTTTTTATGAGATAGAAACAAATGTGGACTTTTGGGAAGTTGGATCACACGAGTCCGACATGTATGCAGCGACTACTGGAGTCTACTTTTATAATACTAATGATATAAGTGAGGCTTAATCTCCATCAGACAATGGGCACGAACACTGGCTTTAAACACAATTACATGCAGAGATGATTGAGCAGCAGCATTGCAGTTTTGTAATTCCAATGCTAAGCTAAGTCATCGGTACAGCCCAACTAATCAGCTTTATTTCCCCGCTCTCAAAGGTGTAACATGTTTTGCTTTCCACAACACATTAACTACTCAACATATTCAAGACGGCTCAGAGTTGAAAACATGTTAACCTCCTCCACAGCTCCACAGCTCCACAGCTCCACAGCTCCACAGCTCCACAGGTAAACAGAAAGTAAACAATGACATGGTCTGAATTAGTGACGACTGCTTGCAAATGGAATAAATAAGTGCAGCAAGTCATCCGAATACAAATAACCTTTTCTTCACTCATTTAAATAATCCCTTTTTTGTATGAGATCCAAATGTCTGAATCCAATTATAACGTTATAATCAAATGTAGCTGCTGATGTGAGGAATAAGTGGTGAAAAAATATAATTCTTGCTGGACTGAAAGCCTGCCGTAACTAAGTTTAATGCAAATAAAAAAAAACAGAATAACGTTCGAGCTGTGCAGCGGCAAAGAAACACAAACAGGGTCGGGGGGGAATGTAAAGCCAACATTAATTATAATAACGTTTTGTCAGATAAAGCTCGTGCATTATCCGCCTCATGATTCACATTGAAAACTCTCGGGGGGGGGGGGGGGGGGGGGGGCTCACAGACAAACACACACACTCAAACGGGCTCTGATTTAAGGGAGAAATTGCACGAGTAAATGATGGCACTGATCACACACCGTCTGAAACCCCCCTGAGCCCCCTCTCCTCTGTGTGAACATATCGCACTAACACGTATATCTATAGATGAGAGCAACCAATCGGGTTCTTTCCTTCTACGTCATGCCCCGCCCCTTTTTGGGTGAATACACTCGGCGTCATGTGACTGGCGGGAAGTACAGATTGTGAGGTTTTTTCGCTAATCACGTTTTTTTAATCTACATGGAGCCCAATTAGGATGCTCCAACGACTACAGAATGTTGTTGGAGATTTATAGTTTAATTTAAATAAATATATTTCACTCTAACAGTGGATGAGTGGCTAGTACTGCATATATGTCAATGCAGTACATACAGTATATTTACTACTCTGACTTTTACCATTACAACCGTTTACGTTGATGATTGACGTTAGCCTCGTTAGCATCATTAGCTGTGAAGAAGTGTTTCCCACAGACGTACAGTATTAACTGAGTCCTGAAGCCACAGATCGACCTTTTTCCCGAGAGGAAGTAAAGAGGAATATTGTTGTTGTTTGTCCAATACACAACACAACAGCTTTTAGGGAAGATACAACTATATTTTCCCGCTTAACGCTGATTTTTGTTTTCACACATAAGTGGGCGGGGCTGTGATTTTGCTGCTCTCATCTAGGAGCTCTGCAAAGTATAAGTGTTTGCATAATATATAACATTTGGATACCATTTTGGAAACAATGCATGCTACACCATGATGTGGGACAGAGAGAGAGAGGGGGGTAAAAAGGCAGAGAGAAACAAAACGGTTTAGAGGAAGTGACTTCTTCATTACGTTGATGATTGGCGTTAGCCTTGTTAGCATCATTATCTGTGTTGAAGTGTTTCCCACAGACGTACGAGGCCTGAAGCCACAGATCCACCTTTTTTTCAAAGAGGAAGTAAAGAGAAATATTGTTGTTGTTTGTCCAATACACAACACAACAGCTTTAAGGAAATATACAACTATATTTTCCCGCTTGACGCTGATTTTTTGGTTTCACACATAAGTGGGCGGGGCTGTGATTTTGCCAGGAAGCGACGTAGCTGCTGCTCTCATCTATGAACTCTGCAAAGTATAACTGTTTTGCAAAATATGAAACATTTGGATACCATTTTGGAAACAGTGCATGCCAGGATGTGGGGCAAAGAGAGAGAGGGGGGTAAAAAGGCCGAGAGAAACAAAACGGTTTGAGGAAGTGACTTCTTGATTAGTTCCTTGGTAACGGGCCATGCTTACGAGTCCCTCAGCGCCGCTCTGGAAACAACATGGCCGCCGCCCTCTTCTTCTGGCTGAGGTGGAGCAGGCAGGACCGCGGGGGGGTTGGGTGGGTCGTGGGGGGGGCGGGGGTTAGTTGAAGCCGGTGTCGGTGTGGTAGGAGTGATGGCCGTCCCCCGTGAGCTGCGTGGTCTCTGTGGCTGACGGCTGCAGCATTATGGGGTCGCCCCCAGCCTCTACTTATAAAACAAATAAGACAACAGGTTTCAGCCTCTTCGCTCTAATAGAGGGGCTCAATGAGGGGGGGGGCAGCGTCCCCAGGCTGCGTCCACACTGGGTCGAGGGGGGCTTAGTGGACGGGAGTGAGAGAATATTGCATTAGTTATCACAGAGGAGATGACCCTCCCCAAATCTGCTTCAACAAACATGTAGACTGAGAGATTCAAAAAGACAACATTAGGACATTTCTCAGGTCAGAGCAAGGAGGGCAAAGTGTGTAGATATCTCACTTCTATAAAAGTAATAATACCAGAGTGTAGAAATACTCTGGTATAGGTTAAAGACTTTAAAATGCACTCGTAGAAATGTGCTATATGAATTAGGGCTGTAATATCAATCAACATATGTACTCAAATATTTATAGTCTGAAGTTATGTCAAACATATAATATAATATTAGTCTACCTAGTTTAAAAGTTGAGTGTCTTTGGGATTGAATAACATGTTTGATCCAAAATGCATCAGACAATGAGAATAACTAAACAAGAAAACTCACTTTTGAGAGAGGATGCTCATTTTAACCCCCCATGACTAAGCTTTAGGGACAGGTGGGAAGTGTTGGAGTACAAATACGTTGTTACTGTATTTAAGTACATCTTTATGGTATCAGTACTTTACTCCACTACTTATTTTCTGACGACTTTCTACTTTGACTTCTCTCATTTCCCAAACAGCTGGTTCCTTTAGTCTGAATGTGTGTTTGGTGCGTGATCATTATTCTTTAGAGTCATTGCGTGCCTATTGATTTGAACACGATCCGTGTATCCATCATTTCCTGGTCTTCTCTAAAGAAGAGGGACCAATGGAAACGTTGTCATGTTGCCGTTGTTCAGCATGGAAACATTCATTAGCTAACAATGACATTATTGTTCTATTGATATAAAGGGAGGTCAGGTACTCTTTAAAACAGCTGCTAGTTATGGGTACTTTTTACTGAAGTACATTTCAAAGCCTCTTTACTTTGACTTGAGTAAAGAAGTTTAGTCAGTACTTCTACTTTCACCAGAGTATTTTTAAACACCAGTATCTGTACTTCTACTTGAGGAAAGGATGCGTCTACTTCTACTTGAGGAAAGGATGTGTGTACTTCTACTTGAGGAAAGGATGTGTGTACTTCTACTTGAGGAAAGGATGTGTGTACTTTTGCCCTCTCTGGCTTCAGGTGTTGTGGTCTCACCTCTCTCGTCAGACTGCAGCTGGGCCTCCAGGTCTTCAGGAGACACGTAGAACGCCTGCTCCTGGCCCTCTCGAGGCCGGGGTTTACATTTCCCACAGCAGCAGTTACAGCAGCAGCACAGGCAGCAGCAGAAGTAGCAGCCGGTGGCCAGACCGCAGAACACAAACAGCGCCTGCAGGGGACAGAAAACCAGGTGAGAGGAAGACATAACTGTGTGGTGTCGTGCGAATACTTCTTCCTGGCTAAAGCGTGAAGGTGCAGCTCTGCACATTCGGGGCAGGGTTTCTTTAAGTCAGCTGCAGAGTGTGACGTACGGCCGCATTTCCAGCAACGGTTTTCCCTTTTAATCCACTTCTGTAATTTCCCCTTAGTTTGGGCTTCGATATTTGAGCACGACTACGGCAGAAGAGACAGTAGACATTTGATTGGTTACGTGTAGTTGTAGAAGGTTTTGCTTGCTGAGTCAACTGGGTGACCCAGGAGATCCAGGATCAGCACCATACTGTTGGGCCCATACCTCTGACCCAGTTGATCAGTCTGCCCTCACTGAGCTCAGGCCTGCACCTCGGGCTGCTCTCTGTGTGTTGTCTCCCTGCCTGTTGGCGTCAGCTGATAGAGGTTATAGTGCTTTCTCTTGTTATGCACAATGTTGATTATTCTCTCTGAGCTAAATACACGGGTCTGGGGAGAGATCTCCAGAACAGATCTTCTTGTGACTTCTCCGGCCGAAGCTCCAAATAAACCGTCAGTGTTTGCCATCAAAGTTCCTGCTCTCCCTGAGTCTCCATCACAATAACAACGACGGCAGTTTCATGAAATCAGAACCACACACAGCACAACCCAGAGGTCGCGTTAACCGAATATTTTCCGTCTCTGACCGTTTTTTTTAACAATGACGGAAAAATCTGAAAGCAGTCTGTCATTTTGACAGATTAGAACAAACTCGGAACAGCGCCAAAGCTTCCCCGCAGCGAGGCTCCCGTGTTATGATGCCGCCAAGAAGGAAATGATATCGTTGCCAAACCTAACTTTGCCGTTCAAATCATCGGAATGTCTGCGAGTGCTTTACGCGCTCCTGCGAGGTGCATGCATAACACCGGCGCCAACAGTTCCCGAGCGTCACACCCACCCTCATTGACAGTACACGACCGTGCTTCCCCCCCCCCCCCCCCCCCGTCAGAGTTGTGTACAGACTGACGGGTAATAATGGATTGTGACGGAAATGTTACGATCATGTCCGTCAAAATGACCGGCAGCGAAACACTCTAGCTTAACCTCTGGCGCCACCGTAGATATATAAAGAGCACCACACACACTCTGCAGTGGGCAGTTATCATAGTGTACACCCGGCGCCCAGGAAGCCCTGTGAGGGGCAAATAAGAGCCAATATTAAAACAACGCATACAAATATACATCAAAACATCTTGACCAGGGTGAGCAAACCCTCTCCTTGCTCCCATAAGGTCTGATACGGGCCTGTCTCGCTACTATTATAAAATCTTATTATTATTCATTTTGTATGTACTCTGTGACATTTCTGTTCTTTTTGTGGTATTGTATTATATCTTTTTAAACTTCTTTATCATAACATTTGTAGATATTTCAAGTAATTCATCTCACAGGAGGGCTACAGTATGTTTTTTATAAACTAAGCTTTCTGTCGTCCTGCTTGAACATACGTACCTTGTCTCCTGTGTATATTAATGTTGAATAAAATCATAAAATACTTGGTAACTGATGAGTTGTTCGTTCAAAGTTGTTGGTGTTATTCTTGTAGTATTCAATTTTTTTATATATACACATTTATTTCTCCGATATTCGCTCCTATTTCATATTTAATTTGACAGTATTCTTATAGTTTCTCCTCTGTATGTATAGGTACATTTATTGTAACCATTTTTATTAATTTATTCAATTTAATTATATATTTTTCAATTGTTGTTTTTATATATATTTGTTTTACGTCTTGTAATTTCACTGTTGAACACACAACAGTCGCCTGCGACCTCAGTTGGTCATGCATTACATAATCACACCTAGATGTGTTTATGTAATGAAAAGGAACCTCTGAACCTTGAACCCCGATCTAGTGGCGTTGCCCCTCAGTCTCACCTTGGCCCACCAGCTGGAGAGAACGAAGTAGGTGTTGACGTTCTCCTCTCCGAACTGCTCGGCCACGTAGAGCCCCAGAGAGCCGTATTTGTCGTAGATGTTCCTCTTGGTCGGGTCGTTCAGGATGGCGTGAGCGTTGTTGATCTCCTTGAATTTATCCGCCGCCTCTGGGTTTTCGGGATTCTTGTCGGGGTGGAACTTCAACGCAAGTTTCCTGTGGAGAAAATCAGCGAAAAAATGCAATGAAATAAAATATAAAATCACATTACTGTGGGAGCTATTCTGAGAGGGGTAAATAACGATTTGTGCAAGAATTTAGTAAATATCTGTCAGTCTGAAGAAGTCGTGTTGAGCTTTGGGAAGTATTGAGGATATTTGTTTAACATTTTTTAGATGAAACCACTTGAAAATAATCCACAGATTAAATCAAAACAATAAGAAACAAGAGAAACAACAATACAAGATGAAAATAAGTGTGGAAAACCCGCTCATGTGAATTAAAGTGGAAGAGCTGAAGGATGTTAAAGAGGAAATATTGTGCAGAAATGTGGAAAATATCTGCAGAAAATCAATTAAAATGTCCAATAAATCAAAAATACTGTTAAAAAAGGAGCAGTATATAATAATAATAATACATGAGACTTGTATAGCGCTTTTCTAGAAACTCCATATCTGCGTTTGGAAGGAAGTAAAAGGGCTGTGCCGTTATAACGTGCAGTAACAAGAGGAAGTAGTGTGCATACATGAATACAGTATATCACAAAAAATGCAATAACTCAATTAATAAATAAAAATATTACAAGATTCTAGTAAATATCTACAGTATATATATATATATATATATATATATATATATACTGTAGATATTTACTAGAATCTTGTAATATTATAAGTGCTCATATAGTGCACAACGTGATTTGAGACACAGCACTGGTCTCCAACTGAGTTCATTTTCTCCTAATGTGCTTGTTGTCTAAATGTACTTTATTTGCTTCTGAAATGCAGAGAAGAAATAGAATAAAATGGTACCTCAAAATTGTACTTAAGTACTTGAGTAAAGGCATTTAGGTACATTCTACCTCCAACTGTATATTTGTACAGAAAGCTTGCCTCTCTTCAGTGACACGTGAGGTTACATGTTAGTTGTCCTTGTATCTTGTCTTAATATTTGTCTTGGGTTGATGCTGCAAATGGAGCTGCTGTAATGCAGGTACAATTTCAGACTAGATCTATCGTAAGCACGTGTATGTATATACTGTATGTATGGTTTGCAGGGGGCAAGTAGAGCTTTTTTAAATCTGAGAAAAGTGTCCCCACGTCTTCTAACGCAGTGTTTGTGGTATTAATCAGACATGGCAAAGTACACACCTCCTTTACTCAAGTAGAAGTACAGATACTGGTGTTTAAAAATACTCTGGTAAAAGTAGAAGTACTGACTAAACTTCTTTACTCAAGTCAAAGTAAAGAGGCTTTGAAATGTACTTCAGTAGAAAGTACCCATAACTAGCAGCTGTTTTAAAGAGTACCTGACCTCCCTTTATATTAATAGAACAATAATGTCATTGTTAGCGAATGAATGTTTCCATGCTGAACAGAGGCAACATGACAACGTTTCCATTGGTCCCTCTTCTTTAGAGAAGACCAGGAAATGATGGATACACGGATCGTGTTCAAATCAATAGGCACGCAATGACTCTAAAGAATAATGATCACGCACCAAACACACATTCAGACTAAAGGAACCAGCTGTTTGGAAAATGAGAGAAGTAGAAAGTACAGGTATTTGAGTTCAACATGTAAGAAGTAGAAAGTACAGGTATTTGTGTTCAACATGTGAGAAGTAGAAAGTACAGGTATTTGAGTTCAACATGTGAGAAGTAGAAAGTACATGTATTTGTGTTCAACATGTAAGAAGTAGAAAGTACAGGTATTTGAGTTCAACATGTGAGAAGTAGAAAGTACATGTATTTGTGTTCAACATGTAAGAAGTAGAAAGTACAGGTATTTGAGTTCAACATGTGAGAAGTAGAAAGTACAGGTATTTGGGTTCAACATGTAAGAAGTAGAAAGTACAGGTATTTGAGTTCAACATGTAAGAAGTAGAAAGTACAGTTATTTGAGTTCAACATGTATGAAGTAGAAAGTACAGGTATTTGAGTTCAACATGTAAGAAGTAGAAAGTACAGGTATTTGTGTTCAACATGTAAGAAGTAGAAAGTACAGGTATTTGAGTTCAACATGTAAGAAGTAGAAAGTACAGGTATTTGAGTTCAACATGTAAGAAGTAGAAAGTACAGGTATTTGAGTTCAACATGTGAGAAGTAGAAAGTACAGGTATTTGTGTTCAACATGTAAGAAGTAGAAATTACAGGTATTTGTGTTCAACATGTGAGAAGTAGAAAGTACAGGTATTTGAGTTCAACATGTAAGAAGTAGAAAGTACAGGTATTTGAGTTCAACATGTAAGAAGTAGAAAGTACAGGTATTTGAGTTCAACATGTAAGAAGTAGAAAGTACAGGTATTTGTGTTCAACATGTAAGAAGTAGAAATTACAGGTATTTGTGTTCAACATGTGAGAAGTAGAAAGTACAGGTATTTGAGTTCAACATGTAAGAAGTAGAAAGTACAGGTATTTGAGTTCAACATGTAAGAAGTAGAAATTACAGGTATTTGTGTTCAACATGTGAGAAGTAGAAAGTACAGGTATTTGAGTTCAACATGTAAGAAGTAGAAAGTACAGGTATTTGTGTTCAACATGTAAGAAGTAGAAAGTACAGGTATTTGTGTTCAACATGTAAGAAGTAGAAATTACAGGTATTTGTGTTCAACATGTAAGAAGTAGAAAGTACAGGTATTTGTGTTCAACATGTAAGAAGTAGAAAGTACAGGTATTTGAGTTCAACATGTGAGAAGTAGAAAGTACAGGTATTTGTGTTCAACATGTGAGAAGTAGAAAGTACAGGTATTTGTGTTCAACATGTGAGAAGTAGAAAGTACAGGTATTTGTGTTCAACATGTAAGAAGTAGAAAGTACAGGTATTTGTGTTCAACATGTAAGAAGTAGAAAGTACAGGTATTTGAGTTCAACATGTAAGAAGTAGAAAGTACAGGTATTTGAGTTCAACATGTAAGAAGTAGAAAGTACAGGTATTTGTGTTCAACATGTAAGAAGTAGAAAGTACAGGTATTTGAGTTCAACATGTAAGAAGTAGAAAGTATAGGTATTTGTGTTCAACATGTAATAAGTAGAAAGTACAGGTATTTGGGTTCAACATGTAAGAAGTAGAAAGTACAGGTATTTGTGTTCAACATGTAAGAAGTAGAAAGTATAGGTATTTGTGTTCAACATGTAATAAGTAGAAAGTACAGGTATTTGAGTTCAACATGTAAGAAGTAGAAAGTATAGGTATTTGTGTTCAACATGTAATAAGTAGAAATTACAGGTATTTGGGTTCAACATGTAAGAAGTAGAAAGTACAGGTATTTGTGTTCAACATGTAATAAGTAGAAATTACAGGTATTTGGGTTCAACATGTAAGAAGTAGAAAGTACAGGTATTTGTGTTCAACATGTAATAAGTAGAAATTACAGGTATTTGGGTTCAACATGTAAGAAGTAGAAAGTACAGGTATTTGTGTTCAACATGTAAGAAGTAGAAAGTACAGGTATTTGTGTTCAACATGTAAGAAGTAGAAAGTACAGGTATTTGGGTTCAACATGTAAGAAGTAGAAAGTACAGGTATTTGTGTTCAACATGTAATAAGTAGAAATTACAGGTATTTGGGTTCAACATGTAAGAAGTAGAAAGTACAGGTATTTGAGTTCAACATGTAAGAAGTAGAAAGTACAGGTATTTGAGTTCAACGTGTAAGAAGTAGAAAGTACAGGTATTTGGGTTCAACATGTAAGAAGTAGAAAGTACAGGTATTTGGGTTCAACGTGTAAGAAGTAGAAAGTACAGGTATTTGGGTTCAACATGTAAGAAGTAGAAAGTACAGGTATTTGAGTTCAACATGTAAGAAGTAGAAAGTACAGGTATTTGTGTTCAACATGTACGAAGTAGAAAGTACAGGTATTTGAGTTCAACATGTAAGAAGTAGAAAGTACAGGTATTTGTGTTCAACATGTAAGAAGTAGAAAGTACAGGTATTTGTGTTCAACATGTAAGAAGTAGAAAGTACAGGTATTTGTGTTCAACATGTGAGAAGTAGAAAGTTCAGGTATTTGTGTTCAACTTGTAAGAAGTAGAAAGTACAGGTATTTGGGTTCAACATGTAAGAAGTAGAAAGTACAGGTATTTGTGTTCAACATGTAAGAAGTAGAAAGTACAGGTATTTGGGTTCAACATGTAAGAAGTAGAAAGTACAGGTATTTGGGTTCAACATGTGAGAAGTAGAAAGTACAGGTATTTGAGTTCAACATGTAAGAAGTAGAAAGTACAGGTATTTGGGTTCAACATGTGAGAAGTAGAAAGTACAGGTATTTGTGTTTAACATGTAAGAAGTAGAAAGTACAGGTATTTGTGTTCAACATGTAAGAAGTAGAAAGTACAGGTATTTGTGTTCAACATGTAAGAAGTAGAAAGTACAGGTATTTGTGTTCAACATGTAAGAAGTAGAAAGTACAGGTATTTGTGTTCAACATGTAAGAAGTAGAAAGTACAGGTATTTGTGTTCAACATGTAAGAAGTAGAAAGTACAGGTATTTGTGTTCAACATGTAAGAAGTAGAAAGTACAGGTATTTGTGTTCAACATGTAAGAAGTAGAAAGTACAGGTATTTGTGTTCAACATGTAAGAAGTAGAAAGTACAGGTATTTGAGTTCAACATGTAAGAAGTAGAAAGTACAGGTATTTGTGTTCAACATGTAAGAAGTAGAAAGTACAGGTATTTGTGTTCAACATGTAAGAAGTAGAAAGTACAGGTATTTGGGTTCAACATGTAAGAAGTAGAAAGTACAGGTATTTGTGTTCAACATGTAAGAAGTAGAAAGTACAGGTATTTGTGTTCAACATGTAAGAAGTAGAAAGTACAGGTATTTGAGTTCAACATGTAATAAGTAGAAAGTATATGTATTTGTGTTCAACATGTAAGAAGTAGAAAGTACAGGTATTTGAGTTCAACATGTAATAAGTAGAAAGTATATGTATTTGTGTTCAACATGTAAGAAGTAGAAAGTACAGGTATTTGAGTTCAACATGTAAGAAGTAGAAAGTACAGGTATTTGTGTTCAACATGTAAGAAGTAGAAAGTACAGGTATTTGTGTTCAACATGTAAGAAGTAGAAAGTACAGGTATTTGTGTTCAACATGTAAGAAGTAGAAAGTACAGGTATTTGTGTTCAACATGTAAGAAGTAGAAAGTACAGGTATTTGAGTTCAACATGTAAGAAGTAGAAAGTACAGGTATTTGTGTTCAACATGTAAGAAGTAGAAAGTACATGTATTTGTGTTCAACATGTAAGAAGTAGAAAGTACAGGTATTTGAGTTCAACATGTAAGAAGTAGAAAGTACATGTATTTGTGTTCAACATGTAAGAAGTAGAAAGTACAGGTATTTGAGTTCAACATGTAAGAAGTAGAAAGTACATGTATTTGTGTTCAACATGTAAGAAGTAGAAAGTACAGGTATTTGTGTTCAACATGTAAGAAGTAGAAAGTACAGGTATTTGAGTTCAACATGTAAGAAGTAGAAAGTACATGTATTTGTGTTCAACATGTAAGAAGTAGAAAGTACAGGTATTTGAGTTCAACATGTAAGAAGTAGAAAGTACATGTATTTGTGTTCAACATGTAAGAAGTAGAAAGTACAGGTATTTGTGTTCAACATGTAAGAAGTAGAAAGTACAGGTATTGTGTTCAACATGTAAGAAGTAGAAAGTACAGGTATTTGAGTTCAACATGTAAGAAGTAGAAAGTACAGGTATTTGAGTTCAACATGTAAGAAGTAGAAAGTACAGGTATTTGTGTTCAACATGTAAGAAGTAGAAAGTACAGGTATTTGTGTTCAACATGTAAGAAGTAGAAAGTACAGGTATTTGTGTTCAACATGTAAGAAGTAGAAAGTACAGGTATTTGTGTTCAACATGTAATAAGTAGAAAGTACAGGTATTTGTGTTCAACATGTAAGAAGTAGAAAGTACAGGTATTTGTGTTCAACATGTAAGAAGTAGAAAGTACAGGTATTTGAGTTCAACATGTAAGAAGTAGAAAGTACAGGTATTTGGGTTCAACATGTAAGAAGTAGAAAGTACATGTATTTGAGTTCAACATGTAAGAAGTAGAAAGTACAGGTATTTGGGTTCAACATGTAAGAAGTAGAAAGTACATGTATTTGAGTTCAACATGTAAGAAGTAGAAAGTACATGTATTTGAGTTCAACATGTAAGAAGTAGAAAGTACAGGTATTTGTGTTCCTCTCTCTTAGTTATTCTTATTTCCTGGCTGCATATTGGATCAAACATGTTATTCAATCCCAAAAACACTCAACTTTGAAACTAGGTAGACTATATTACAGTTTGACAGCATCCTTGTACTCCACTCCTTCCCACCTCTGCCTAAAGCTTAGTCAGAGCATGGGGTTTTTTTACAACGGGCTCAAAAGTGAGTTTCCTTTCTTAGTTACTCTCATTTCCTGGGTGCATATTGTACTCCACTTGTAGGTGTGCCTCACCTGTAGGACCTCTTGATGTCGTCGGGGGTCGCCACCTTCTCCACCCCCAGCACGAGGTACAGAGTCTCCCCGGCGGTGGAGAGCGAGCGCTGCCTCTGGTGCTCTGCCATGATCTCTCTCTGAAAACAGGGAGTAAAGCAGGGATCAAGATTCAAGGCTTTCATTGTCATGTGTTCAGCAGCTACAGTGTAGTTATGACAATGAACATCTGAGGTCACAGGCTCCTCCCCCAACAGTGCAAGTAAATACACTAAAATAGACTAGAATAGAAATAGTGCAGAATCGTCTATAGGAACTCCCCCCCCCCCCCCCCAAGACCTCCGTGACTGAGTCCCTCACGCTGTTCCAGTCCCGCCTCAAGACCCATCTCTTGTCATCAGTACACTCATACCCCCCCCATCGATCCCTGTCTGTCGTTCATCTTCGTCTGTCCTTCTCCCCCCCCCCCTCCAACCTGTAAAGCGACTTTGAGGCTTGGAAAGCACTATATAAAGTAATTGGAATATGATACATTAGATATGTTTAAAGTTGCAACCAGATGAATGTTACGGACGTTCTTTCAAAAGTTGAAACATATACACGTCTGTTCAACTAAACAATCAGGCCTGTGCGACGGAGAGGAAGAGGTACGCAGATCTGAAGAAATACCACAGACAAATAAGAAGTCCTGTTACCTAAATATTTCTTAAGTAAAAGTTGAAATGCCAAGTCTATAAATGTATATATTATACATGTATATGTGACTGTCTTAAACCTTTCCTTAGAATATTTTATGAATTGTAAGGTGTCCCTTTGGACGCTTTGAAAGGCGCCTCCAAATAGAATGGATTATTATTATTATATAAAGCGTAGTGCATCATAATTGTTCCTTAGGTTGAAATACCACAACCTTAACTTAGCCTT
The DNA here is from genome assembly GCF_902827175.1 of Gymnodraco acuticeps. Lineage (NCBI taxonomy): Eukaryota > Metazoa > Chordata > Actinopteri > Perciformes > Bathydraconidae > Gymnodraco > Gymnodraco acuticeps. Next base: position 14,763 of record NW_022990841.1, read on the forward strand.
TACTCGCACTTGGATTAGGACTACTGTTTCTGTTTTCTGTTTTTATGTAAGGCGTCTTTGAGCATTAGGAAAAGCGCTATAAAAATCCAATGTATTATTATTAATAATTTCATTTTCATTTAATCGTTTATTTGAACAGGGACAATGGACATTAATGAACACTTACAAAAAATGCTTCAAGTGTAAATATGCCGTATTTTAGCTTTGAGACAATTTCCATCCGCAGTCCCTCACAGACAACATATAAGAACATGACATTTATACAGGGTCTATGCAGGAACCCTGAAGTCACATGCAAGACCTTTTTTAAGACCCTACTCTACTGTAAGACCATACATTTGAAGACCTCATCTCCACTTGGAGTTCTAACCGGTTACCTTGGCGACACACTTTACCTCACATTGACTATATATACAGTATCGATTGTCCTTCCTCCTTATCTTCCAACCATTTGGACGCTAACTTGCATTTCCCCATAACGATGCTGTTTAACAACCGGCGTAAACGGACCTGCTATCAAGCAGTGAGCGTGCGATGTCCTGTTCAGATGACGTCAAACCCAACGGGATGCCATCAATAAACTACACAGAATCACACTACACACCTACGCAATGATTACATTCAGGCAGACTGTAGAATAAAACCTCTCTGGACCATTCATATACTTATTGGAAACAAGCTACAAAATGTAACACCTTGGGAAATGCAGTTTAATACTTTTTAATAGCCTTCATTTTCCCTAAATTGATTTATCAACTTCTAATACTTTTTAAGACCCCGCGGACCCCCTGTATAAACATAGCAACAAATAAATACATGATATGCAAAAAGTGCAAAAGAGCAAGAGCAGCATACACAAGTATTTACCACATGGCAGTACAATGTAGCAGCAACGACATATGAAGTGCAAGAGAGGATTCCCCTGTGTTAAAGTGCATTTAGCGGTGATCGCACGTCTGGTTCTCCACCATTCTTTGAGTTGACCTTTGAACCTATTGAGAGTGGGACAATCCCGTGTCTCAGTTGGGAGGCTGTTCCACAAAGAGCTGCCTTTAATGGAGAGGACATTTTGTCCAAAAGAGGTCCGTCTGCAGTGGACCTCACAGTCTCCTCTGGTTTCTGACCTAGTGCAGCGTCCAGTGTGTTTTCTGTGGGGGGGGGGGGGGGGGGGGGCAGTCCATGTAAACCCTATATGGCATACTGTTGCCCTTAGGCAACAAACCACTTTTTTCAACCTCACACTGGCCCTCTAAATATATATATATTTTTAATATACACAATGTCACCTGACATGCTGGTGTCCAATAAAATGAGGGAATGATATGGGTGTGGCATTTTGTCTGGGGGTGGAGCAAGCTTTCTGCAAGCACAGCTGCTGGGGACTCAGGGCCACTTGGTAAGATACATTTCACTTTTTAACATATTAGAAATGTACACAACTTAAAATAAAAAATACATGCATGTGCATGAATACGTAAAGAAGTATATTTGATTGTTCAAAGACTTATTATGTATTTATTAATTAGCTAAAACTATGTTTTTTTTTGTTCGTTGCCTCAGAGCAACAATGGGCCACTTTTTTCCAGGCAATATAAACCTAATCAATGTTTTTACATCTACTGATATTTACAGGAAATGGACCCCACACACACACACACACACACAACACACACACAACACACACACAACACACACACACACACACACACACACACACACACACACACACACACACACACACACACACACACACACACACCACACACACACACACACACACACACACACACACCCACACACACACACACACACCACACACACACACACACACACACACACACACACACACACACACACACACACACACACACACACACACACACACACACACACACACACACACACACACACACACACACACACACACACACACACACACACACACACACACACACACACACACTTGTTTTTTCTATTGCTTCTGAATTGTAGAGATCCTTGGTGCTTCAATCCCCTCATAGCACAGTGTAGGCAACAAACCAACCCCTGGTTGAGGGGTGAGGGGGGGGGGGGGGGGGGTCACATTTTATAATTGATATAATATCAGGGACCCCTAAGCTCCTAAAACACATGGTGAAACATTTTTTTCCTCCCAAAATAAAAAGTCATGCCATAGAGGGTTAAGAAATGGTGTTTCTCCAGGATGGTACAGTGGAGGTATGAATGTGGCTTTCTGTCAAACACCTGGATAGCTCTCTTGAACAGCTGTTCTATGGGGTTCAGGTTTGTGGCTCAAGCAAACGACCAGTTTGTCAAACAGTATTCAATGTGGGATAGAATCACACAGTGGAGGTGTGACTTTGCAGCTTTGACAATTAAAGGTGGGGTAGGTAATGTTGGAGAAAGCAGCTCGAGTGCGCTAGAATTTGAAAATACACAACCGAAAACAATCTGCACTTCCTTACAGAGCCCCTCCCCCAACACACAGGAACGCGCACATGACCAATGAGGGCACGAGATAAGTTTGTGCCCAGATGGAGGGCTGACAGGCAGGTAGGCTATCCAGTTACTTTATCCGGGCCGGCTCAGATGATTGGTCGTGCTTTTTACAGCGCCACAGCTTCCACAGATGATTTTTGTATGTATTTATTGTCAAAGTATTTCATGTATTCATTGCTATCGGGATGTTAAGAGCATTCCATGGAATATAACAAGTGTTTCTGAAGTGAATTACCTACCCCACCTTTAAGAAGGGTCTAATTTGTTAAACATTTTGCAATTTGAATTTAATGGTATTCGATACTTTCTTGATATGTTTCTTAAAAGTTAAGCTCGAGTCCAAGATAATAATAATACTCCTTTATAAGTTACATCTCCTTCATTTAAAATGTTACTGTAGTAAAAGCGGAAATCCCACAGTTTGGAAATGCATATAAATACTCATTTCAAAATCTTGCTGACGAAAAGTACTATAAAAAAGTGTACAAATACAGTAAGAGTATTTGTACACTGCTATATATTGCATTACAGTGCACTTGCAGTCCTGCCATGTGTTCATGTACTCCATGCAGAAGGAGAAATGATGAGTAAAGCTTTGCTATTTACTGAATGACGCTTCTATAAGATCACTGCATGTAATCAAATACTGTAATTCAATCCAGAATATAATTCACTGCTTATAAATACTGTAATATCAGATATAGGTTACTGAGGTTTTAGTGCATTTCTAACAGGTATGAAAACAAACTGTGTCCAATGTTAAAATGAAATATAACACAATGTATTCTTTACTTGGCGTCATGAAGGAAAAGACCCAAAATGAACCCTGTAAGCAGATTTCTTGATTACTGTAAAGAGCTATTGATTCGTCTCGGCTGTTTAATCACCAGAAGTGTTTCTCCTGGTTATTTATTGATGCTTTAATTAGTTGCTAAAAGAGAAGCTTATTTATATTATTAAATGTTCACTATATACTGCTGAGTACAGTAGCTTGGGAATTTCACCAAATGACTCAATACGTCTTATCTTAATCTGTGATAACACGTTGTATTTTGTTATATTAACCAGCAAAGTACCTCCAAATTGTATTTAAGTAAATTACATTACATGTTAGACGCTTTTATCCAGAGCGACTCATTTCAGTACTGTGGACAATCCCCACAGGAGCCATTTGGACACAAGCCCAGGGACACAACGACATGCTGACTGCAGTGGGACTCGAACTTGCTATCCCCTGATTCGAAGTCCAGCACACTTCCCACTGAGCCACAGCCTCCTTGTACCTACAAGTATTTAGGTACACTGGTGACTGCAGGCAACAGCTGACAATACAGATGTGTGGAAATACGCAGCTCTGTTAGACTTATAGGTGAAATGCTAAAGATCCATGAGGCCAACATGCTGGATTTCATATCTTTTCAGAAGTCATTTTTTCAGTGTAAATTGGGACATTTCTGTGCGTTTCTCCTGCAACCTCCTGGCCTCCCTCCCTCTGCTGCGGGAACTAAATCACTTACTGACAAGACAACCATGATGCATGAGAAACACATCCAGCTAATTGATGCTAGAAAACCCCAAAATAAAAGCAACATCGCCATTTGTGAGAATATAGCTGCGTCCTAATGGGTGTCATGATGACACAGTATCGCCTCTGCACAGGATCATTCACCATCTTTACGCAGAAATACAAAACGTGTCTCAGTTTCACTCCCTGGGTGTTAAACATGTCGTGGACACGGTGTGCATCCCGGTGTAAACGGTGCATTTGGAGGATTAGACGGTGGGAATGCGATGTTAGGATGCATAATCTGTGCAAGCATCATCCTCAGCTCTGCAGCAGCATCCATGTTGGTTCCCGGCCTGCTCTCCCCCAGCCGAGGGGATGCATCCTCGGCTCTGATTTTCAAGGACAAGGGGCTTCCTCTGGAGGAGATAATAAGAGATGCAGATGTGTTTCCGCTCACCTTTCTGATGCTCTGAAGCTGAAACTCTGACGGTCCTCTGGGTTCGGTTTTTCTCAGACTGGAGCGGAGACTATGGCTGCATCTCTGTGGCTCCACACACTACACAATCACACACACGCTACACGACTACACAATCACAGACAGCTGCAGCAGTACGCAGGCTCCACCCCCCCTCCAACCCAAAAAATACCCCATGGCGACCCGACGTGCGCGTAACCGAGAGGTGGGGGAGGATGCAGGATGCGCGCAGAGCAGAGACTGAGGAAATATAAAAGTGCAGAGACAGCAATGTTGGACTGAAATCTGCACCATCACACAACTGAGTTTAATGGAGATATTAAGACCACTTAACAAATCTGCACCATCACACATCTGAGTTTAATGGAGATATTAAGACCACTTAACAATTCATAAATAACATGCATTGTGAGACCTTGAAGAAACTGTGAAATATGTTACATCACCTTTCTAAGATTAGATTTAGAAACCAGTACAATTATTTCTTAATCAATTTTAAAAGACCCTGGGATCCAATGCAATACTACTAATAGATACTAATAAATACTAATACATCATAATAATAATAATAAAAAAGGATGCTGAGATTTTCAAAAAAGTAAAGTCAGACAGCATATTATTTTTTACACAATAATTATTTATTTGTCTTCGTTTTATGAGATTTATTTTCATTACAAAATGTTTTTTTATACTAAATCACAATTCTGAGATTTAAAATAACAAATAACAATGTTTTTAAAAAACTGAATTCTGAGATTTTACAAAAATATACATTTATGTTTTTCAGAAAAAATTAATTTTAAGAGAAAAATATATATTTTTAGATCTGACCAAAGGTTTTCCTGCTATGTCGAAATACCTGCATGGAACATGCGTATTTGTTTTAGGCATAGGCCCAACGGAAGAGGATAAGGGCCACACGAGGAAAACAATACATTATTATAATCAGGAGAACAATTATTTCTGTGAAAAATATTAAAAAAATTCAGCAACATTTTTTTTTCTTTCATTAAATTAAATTATCTGAAATAAAACATAATTTTGTTTCTGAAAAAAACCATTATTTTAATTCGGAAAAAATAAATACTTTAAAAAATACTTTACTTTTCTCAGAATCCTGAGATTTTCCAAAAAAGGAATAATTTTCTTTTAAGAAAAAAAAGAATTCCGAGAAGAACATCTGAATTCTGAGATAATCAAAAACAAATATTCATCGGAAAATAAAATATGAATTGTGAGATTTTCCCAGAAATATTGATTTTTTCAAAAAATTCTAAAGACATTCAGTATTCTGACTTTTTTCTCGGAATTCTGAGATTTTCACAAAATATATGTATCTTTTTAGAAAAGAGATTTTGAGGGGAAAAAATCAGGGAAAAAATGTATCTGAGAAAATGTTATTTTAGTTAAGTCACACATCCCAAACATTTGTTCTTATATATGGCTCTCATTTCCTCCCGTGCAGCTCCGTGACGTCACTACCTTAACAACCCTGAACATATCAAGAAAGAGACTTTTTGGTCATTTTCCTCAAGGTTTTTTTTTTTTTTTAAGTCAGAATTCTGAGATTTTCAAAAGAGAAAATATAGTTTTTTCCAGCCGAAATGTCTCTAACATTCCTATGTGCTGCTGTGTGTAGATAATATTAATGTATGTAGCACTATTCCCAAGATAGGAGTGTTATTTAATAACAAATATACACAGTTTTATCGCAGTTCGCTGCACTGACCATAACTGTTCCTCGGCAACCGTGACGTCACTCTCTTTACCAATCGCAGAGCTCGCCGGAGTGCCGCTCCTCTCGCGAGATTATCACATTAGCTTGGTTAGTTAGCTAGCCGTGAAAAAACAGATTGCCTGGTTTCCCCGGCTATATGTTTACACTTTATTCTTCTTAAAAGGCACTAGGAGGACTCTGCGCGTTTCTGCTGGGATTGTGTTTGAATATCGCCCGTAGGAAAGGATCATCTCCGTGTGTTTGTACGGTGAGTTGGGAAAACGCGATGCTAAGTCACGTTAGCATTGGAGGAAACTGGTTTGTTTTGGAACCTCTTAATTATTATTTTAAAAGCCAATTTACTGCAGAAATGTCGTCTTTTTATTTCCCTATTAATGTGGTGTTTTTCTCATTATCACATGTTGATATTGTGTATCTGTATTTGTCTGTAAGGCTGTTGTTAGTGCAGATACAAGCTGTGACCGAGATGTGTCGGGCTTCGTTTGTTTTGATTTTGTTTCCTCTTTCCAGCAGCATTATACATATTTATTTTATTATCTTCTGTGCTTATTTACTTCACGTCTCTTTGTGCATATACTTCTTATTTAATATATTTTTCTTTCATTCTACTCTCTAATTAAGTTACTGTTACCAAATCCAGTATTTAAGTTGAATGTAATAAAGCATTTCTGATTCAGATTTGAGGTGAAAACTAAGTTCATTTACTCAAGTACTGTGCCGAGGAACACATTTTGAGATACTTTTACTTTATTTGAGGGTTTACATTTGATGCTACTTTGTAATTCTACTCCACTACAGGTCAGAGGTACATGGTGTACTTTTACTCCACTACATGTAATAATACCTTTAGTTACTTCACAGATGTGGATGAATGATGTGAAATCTAATCAAGTGTTAAATCAGACTTTAGTTCCACCTGGAGTAAATCCACCAGCTACCCTGCAGTATACAAAGTACTTCAAACTAGCTGCACCTTTACCAGCTTTGAGAACACTTTCATGATCAATCATTATAAAACATATCATATATATTATTCTGAAATGGACCAATCTGCACAACGACTACTTTTACTGTCGCTACTTTCACTATATTTTGATGAGAATACTTTTATACTTTCACTTGAGGAACATTTTGGATGTAGGACTTTTACTGTAACAGAGTATTCCTACACTCTGGTACTTCTACTTTTACTCAAGTACAAGATCTGAGTACTTCTACTTTTACTAAGTACACGATCTGAGTACTTTTACTTTTACTAAAGTACAAGATCTGAGTACTTCTACTTTTACTCTAGTACAACATCTGAGTACTTCTACTTTTACTCAAGTACAAGATCTGAGTACTTCTACTTTTACTCAAGTACAAGATCTGAGTACTTCTACTTTTACTTAAGTACAAGTTCTGAGTACTTCTACTTTTACTCAAGTACAATATCTGAGTATTTCTACTTTTACTCAAGTACATGATCTGAGTACTTCTACTTTTACTAAAGTACAAGATCTGAGTACTTCTACTTTTACTTAAGTACAATATCTGAGTACTTCTACTTTTACTAAGTACATGATCTGAGTACTTCTACTTTTACTAAAGTACATGATCTGAGTACATCTACTTTTACTAAAGTACAAGATCTGAGTACTTTTACTAAAGTAAATGATCTGAGTACTTCTACTTTCACTCAAGAACAAGATCTGAGTACTTCCACTTTCACTCAAGAACAAGATATGAGTACTTCTACTTTTACTAAAGTACATGATCTGAGTACTTCTACTTTTACTCAAGTACAAGATCTGGGTACTTCTACTTTTACTAAAGTACATGATCTGAGTACTTCTACTTTTACTAAAGTACATGATCTGAGTACTTCTACTTTTACTAAAGTACATGATCTGAGTACTTCTACTTTTACTAAAGTACATGATCTGAGTACTTCTACTTTTACTAAAGTACTAGATCTGAGTACTTCTACTTTTACTAAAGTATATGATCTGAGTACTTCTACTTTTACTAAAGTACATGATCTGAGTACTTCTACTTTTACTAAAGTACAAGATCTGAGTACTTTTACTAAAGTAAATGATCTGAGTACTTCTACTTTTACTCAAGTACAAGATCTGAGTACTTCTACTTTTACTTAAGTACAAGTTCTGAGTACTTCTACTTTTACTCAAGTACAATATCTGAGTATTTCTACTTTTACTCAAGTACATGATCTGAGTACTTCTACTTTTACTAAAGTACATGATCTGAGTACTTCTACTTTTACTCAAGTACAAGATCTGGGTACTTCTACTTTTACTAAAGTACATGATCTGAGTACTTCTACTTTTACTAAAGTACATGATCTGAGTACTTCTACTTTTACTAAAGTACATGATCTGAGTACTTCTACTTTTACTAAAGTACATGATCTGAGTACTTCTACTTTTACTAAAGTACTAGATCTGAGTACTTCTACTTTTACTAAAGTACATGATCTGAGTACTTCTACTTTTACTAAAGTACATGATCTGAGTACTTCTACTTTTACTAAGTACATGATCGGAGTACTTCTACTTTTACTAAAGTACTAGATCTGAGTACTTCTACTTTTACTAAAGTACATGATCTGAGTACTTCTACTTTTACTAAAGTACATGATCTGAGTACTTCTACTTTTACTTAAGTACAAGTTCTGAGTACTTCTACTTTTACTCAAGTACAAGATCTGAGTACTTCTACTTTTACTAAGTACACGATCTGAGTACTTTTACTTTTACTAAAGTACAAGATCTGAGTACTTCTACTTTTACTCTAGTACAACATCTGAGTACTTCTACTTTTACTCAAGTACAAGATCTGAGTACTTCTACTTTTACTCAAGTACAAGATCTGAGTACTTCTACTTTTACTTAAGTACAAGTTCTGAGTACTTCTACTTTTACTCAAGTACAATATCTGAGTATTTCTACTTTTACTCAAGTACATGATCTGAGTACTTCTACTTTTACTAAAGTACAAGATCTGAGTACTTCTACTTTTACTTAAGTACAATATCTGAGTACTTCTACTTTTACTAAGTACATGATCTGAGTACTTCTACTTTTACTAAAGTACATGATCTGAGTACATCTACTTTTACTAAAGTACAAGATCTGAGTACTTTTACTAAAGTAAATGATCTGAGTACTTCTACTTTCACTCAAGAACAAGATCTGAGTACTTCCACTTTCACTCAAGAACAAGATATGAGTACTTCTACTTTTTACTAAAGTACATGATCTGAGTACTTCTACTTTTACTCAAGTACAAGATCTGGGTACTTCTACTTTTACTAAAGTACATGATCTGAGTACTTCTACTTTTACTAAAGTACATGATCTGAGTACTTCTACTTTTACTAAAGTACATGATCTGAGTACTTCTACTTTTACTAAAGTACATGATCTGAGTACTTCTACTTTTACTAAAGTACTAGATCTGAGTACTTCTACTTTTACTAAAGTACATGATCTGAGTACTTCTACTTTTACTAAAGTACATGATCTGAGTACTTCTACTTTTACTAAAGTACAAGATCTGAGTACTTTTACTAAAGTAAATGATCTGAGTACTTCTACTTTTACTCAAGTACAAGATCTGAGTACTTCTACTTTTACTTAAGTACAAGTTCTGAGTACTTCTACTTTTACTCAAGTACAATATCTGAGTATTTCTACTTTTACTCAAGTACATGATCTGAGTACTTCTACTTTTACTCAAGTACATGATCTGAGTACTTCTACTTTTACTCAAGTACAAGATCTGGGTACTTCTACTTTTACTAAAGTACATGATCTGAGTACTTCTACTTTTACTAAAGTACATGATCTGAGTACTTCTACTTTTACTAAAGTACATGATCTGAGTACTTCTACTTTTACTAAAGTACATGATCTGAGTACTTCTACTTTTACTAAAGTACTAGATCTGAGTACTTCTACTTTTACTAAAGTACATGATCTGAGTACTTCTACTTTTACTAAAGTACATGATCTGAGTACTTCTACTTTTACTTAAGTACAAGTTCTGAGTACTTCTACTTTTACTCAAGTACAAGATCTGAGTACTTCTACTTTTACTCAAGTACATGATCTGAGTACTTCTACTTTTACTAAAGTACATGATCTGAGTACTTCTACTTTTACTCAAGTACAAGATCTGGGTACTTCTACTTTTACTAAAGTACATGATCTGAGTACTTCTACTTTTACTAAAGTACATGATCTGAGTACTTCTACTTTTACTAAAGTACATGATCTGAGTATCTTCTACTTTTACTATAAGTACAATGATCTGAGTACTTCTACTTTTACTAAAGTACTAGATCTGAGTACTTCTACTTTTACTAAAGTACATGATCTGAGTACTTCTACTTTTACTAAAGTACATGATCTGAGTACTTCTACTTTTACTAAAGTACATGATCTGAGTACTTCTACTTTTACTAAAGTACATGATCTGAGTACTTCTACTTTTACTAAAGTACATGATCTGAGTACTTCTACTTTTACTAAAGTACATGATCTGAGTACTTTTACTTTTACTAAAGTACATGATCTGTGTACTTCTACTTTTACTAAAGTACATGATCTGAGTACTTCTACTTTTACTAAAGTACATGATCTGAGTACTTCTACTTTTACTAAAGTACATGATCTGAGTACTTCTACTTTTACTAAAGTACATGATCTGAGTACTTCTACTTTGACTAAAGTACATGATCTGAGTACTTCTACTTTGACTAAAGTACATGATCTGAGTACTTCTACTTTTACTAAAGTACATGATCTGAGTACTTCTACTTTTACTAAAGTACATGATCTGAGTACTTCTACTTTGACTAAAGTACATGATCTGAGTACTTCTACTTTGACTAAAGTACATGATCTGCAGATACTTTCTTCTTTGGACTAAAGTACATGATCTGAGTACTTCTACTTTTACTAAAGTACATGATCTGAGTACTTCTACTTTTACTAAAGTACATGATCTGAGTACTTCATAACTTTTACTAAAGTACATGATCTGAGTACTTCTTCTTTGACTAAAGTACATGATCTGAGTACTTCTACTTTTGACTAAAGTACATGAGTCTGAGTACTTCTACTTTGACTAAAGTACATGATCTGAGTACTTCTACTTTGGACTAAAGTAACATGATCTGAGTACTTTCTACTTTGACTAAAGTACATGATCTGAGTACTTCTACTTTGACTAAAGTACATGATCTGAGTACTTTCTCTTCTTGACTAAAGTACATGATCTGAGTACTTCTACTTTGACTAAAAGTACATGATCTGAGTAACTTCTACTTTGACTAAAGTACATGATCTGAGTACTTCTACTTTACTAAGTACATGATCTGAGTACTTCTACTTTTGACTAAGTACATGATCTGAGTACTTCTACTTTGACTAAATACAT